>NC_141157.1:44138472-44148472 GCF_053477565.2 Lygodium microphyllum | reverse complement strand
TTTTTAATGAGATTATTAGAGCCATATATAAAGAAAAATGTTTATTAAGTATTTGGAATGGATGCAAATGTAGACATCTTTATACATGTGCTAACTGTAGAGGACTTATATCTCATATTTGGAAAGATCCAACATCACCCATAGTGTGACCAACAAAGTAAAGACTCTGCTAATTCTTATAGCAAATGCATTTTATTTAGTTGAGAAAATACATACATACCTCGCTTGGTTAGCTATGATAAAATTTATGACTCATTTATGATAATCTTTCATTATCATTGTCTATCAATTTGTGGAATAATAGTACACTTTCCAGAGGTCAATGCAGTACAAATCTAGATCCAAATTGCTTGTAGAAATTATTTTGTATTGTAAATGAGAGAGAGAGAGAGAGAGAGAGAGAGAGAGAGAGAGAGAGAGAGAACTATTTACAATTAAAGAGCAAACTATTTATTGCAATACATATCATAATCTAATGTAAAATAAATTCTATCAAACCTAGAGTACTCGCACAAATACTTTTGTGCTGTAAATGAGAGAGAGAGAGAGAGAGAGAGAGAGAGAGAGAGAGAGAGAGAGAGAGAGAGAGAGAGAGAGAGAGTTATATTAGTAAAGAGAGAATTGTTCGTTGCAACACATATCACAATCCAATGTAATCCAAGTTCTATCGATTTTTTGGAGTGCTTGTACAAATGTTTCCATATTGCAAACATGAGAGAGAGAGAGAGAGAGAGAGAGAGAGAGAGAGAACGATTTGTTGAAACACATTTCATAAAACAATATGATATAGATTCTATCAATCCAGGGTGCTAGCACAAATTTTTTTTGGGTTGAGAGAGAGAGAGAGAGAAAGAACGAGCTACTTACATGTAGAGAGAGAGGGAGAGAGAGAGAGAGAGAGAACGAGCTACTTACATGTAGAGAGAGAGAGAGAGAGAGACAATAAAGGTGGTGGTGAAAGCAATGATGGCAGTGGTGGTGGTAGAGCTGGCGGCAGTGGCGGTGGTGGAAGGGGAAGTGGACATGGGTGGTGGGTGGTGGGTACATCTAAGGATGGAATATGTGAACTATGTGGAATAAGAATAGAGGGATTGCCAAAAAAAGCTCACTCAAAAGCTCGGTCAAAAAACTTACTTCTTGCCCTTCCCCTTGTCATATTAGTCTATTATTTTTCTTCTCTTATATATCCTATTCTCTACTTCCTTCTCTCTCTGATTCCTAGTGGATATGACCTTTCGACTAAAACCCCTATGACACTACAAAAGAAATCCACATGTTGGAGAGTGGTGGGTTTGTTTTACAAAAGGCAACACAAGAGGTGGATGCTAACAAGGGCTCATGTAGATATCAAAGAGGTGTTTCACATGTTGTATGGAAAAGGATAGACTTAGTATTGGCTCTAGATGCAATTGTGAAGGGCCACATAGTGGTGAATCCCTTGAAGCATGAGATTTTCAAACTAGAGACACCTACCTCAAGTGTCATGAAGGAGTGTTATGATGTGCACATTGCAATGAATCCAACATGTAATTGATGGGATTTCATGGACCATGTTGCAAAAGGAAAAGCGTATTTGGCATGCAAGCACCTATACTATGTGTACCTCTTTGAGTGCTTGGAATGGATGCAAATGTCAACATGTTTATGCACTAACGCACACTCATTGAAGAAAACTTGCACATTGTATTTGGAAGCAGAAGAACTCTTTCAACACCACTTATAATGTGGCCAGCAATGCAACACCAACACTATCTCTTAGCACAACCATATTTTTTAGTTGAGAAAGTATTGTTATACAATCCAGTTGGATGGCTTGTATCAAAATTTTGACAAGCCTTTGTAACCTTGTCTCTCTTAATTTATCAACCAAAAGCAAATTTTCCAGAGTTAACACTATATAAATGTACAATTGGATTGCTTGTATGAATTGTCTTGTATTAGATTTGTTGGGGAAAGGGAGATGGGGGGGGGGGGGGGGGGGAGAGCTATCAATCCATTGCAATTAAAGTTCTAAAAATACAATGGTTGTACAAGTGTTCACATTATGATATATATATATATAATTTAAGAGAAGTGTTTGTTACAACACGTGCCATAATCTGATGTGAGGTATTATTATATAATGTGGACTAATCGCATGCATGAGAGAGAGAAAGTGAGAGAGAGAGAGAGAGGGAGATAAACATGGAGAGTGAGTGAATGATTGAGATTTATATACGTATCTATATAGGTGAGAGAGTGAGAGAGAGAATGTAGAGGGAGAGGGAGGAATTGCATGTACAATCCTAAACTGAGAGAGAGTAAAGACATGGAGCAATTTGAGAAGAGAGAGAGAGAGGTGTGGGCCATGGTGTTCTGTTTCGGGGTGATCGCTTGAATGAATCCACGTTACATGCTAGAGAGAGAGAAATTGTTTACATGAAATGGAGTGCTATTTGATCAAGTGTGCTAGAAAGAGAAAAAGAGAATATACATGTAGAGAGAGAAACTGAGAGACAATATATGAGAGAGAGAGAGAGAAAGAGGTACACAGAGTGAAGGTAATGGTGGTGGAGGTGGCGATAGTGGTGGTGGCAGAGATGGCGGTAGTGGTGGAGGTAGCCATGGTAGTGGTGGTGGCAGTAGTGAAAACGTCGATGATGGTGGTGGTGGAGAAAGCCATGGTGGTGGTGGTGGTGGTGGGGGTCAAAGAAATCCAGGGGTGGAATAAGTGAACTATGTGGAACAAGAAATGGAGGCTGCCCAGAAAAGCTCGCTCAAAAAGCTCACTTCTTGCCCTTCCCCAACAAGAAGTGTATTTAAAAGGATCGATATAGAATTCTTGCAAGACTAAGCTTGCCCTAGAATGAATGTTTATATATGTAAGGCCAAGGAAAAAAAGGCCTCTTACTAAGGGAAAATTCATTGGGGGTCATAAGTATGCTCCCACATCACTACAAGAATATGATAACACATGCACACATGCATGTGTGTGTGCATGCACACACACACACACACACACACACACACACACACACTCTCTCTCTCTCTCTCTCTCTCTCTCTCTCTCTCTCTCTCTCTCTCTCTCTCTCTCTCTCTCTCTCTCTCATAACACCATAGATATACACGAGCTCTTTGAACAAAGAAATTATTATTTTTTTCTTTTTTGGGCCTACCCTATGCCCATAGTGATCACTTTGACCGACAATTTTCCTTAGCACATAAAATAGAAAAATAATGAAAAAATTGTACTATTACCTTCACTTTTGATTTTTAATGTCATTGCACACTTTTAGTTCTTGCATGCATTGCACCCTTTCAATTCTCACATGCCCTAGGTTTTGACTGCTTCCCTCTTGAAAGAAGAGCCTTGTGTTATTATGTCTCCTCTTCTTCTTGTTCTTTGTGCCATTGTGATTCTCTTCTCGTCAATCGCATGCTTGCACATCTCATGCTTTCCTCTCATCCATGGTCACAACTACAATTTGCTTATTGTCCATTGGGATTCATCCAAACTCCAACTTCAAAGGCTTCTTCCTCATGCAATTTAGTGGTGGTAGAGAATTGAGCTCCTCTCAGGGCCAGGAAGATGTTGACTCTTCCTTTGATACACAGAATGATAGCAAAAACAATGGTGACAAAGCTTGTGGAAAATTCAACCAAAGAATGATTGGAACAATGACAAATTTCCTACAAATTTTAGTTTTTCAAGACCTTTAGGTTAGGGTTATTGTGAAAAAGACAATTGTTGCAGCATATTGGATGGTGTGACATTCTTGTTTCACAGAGCCCAGTATGTGTACAAGAGTTTCCAAGACAAGCATAAGTGTTTGTGCTGCATGTGGAGGTGTGCAGCTATGGAAGATGATGCCATAGTGCAATATCAATTCATTGAGGATTGGTGGGCCTTAGGGAAAGCTGTGGATTGTAATATTCTAGAAATGAATTGTTAGCTTAGTTGGTGGCATATCAAATATCTATGTTAGAGGTGAGACTTTGCTAGGATGAGTCTAATCTATAAGAGTAGGATGTGATGTGCGATGCAATCGTTTTCTCATTCTCTACACCCTCTTGTGTTGATATCTGTCTAGGTGGTAGAGAACATTGCTTATATGCCAACCATGAATCTAGTAGAGCCAATGCATGTAAGCTGGTTGGTTAGGGATGATTTGGCCAATACTCTACTACAGAGCACCAAATGGCATGCATTCATTGGGGAAAAGTTTCATGGCATAGGAACCATGCTATTGATTGGTCTGTTGAGAGTGGAAGTCCTACAAATCTTTTGATGGCTACTACTAGTGTTCATAATCATCACAATGGTTCTTTTGAAGTACTCAGTGACTGTTGCAATTCTTTCACTCTTTTCATTATCACCTTGTAGCCGCAAACATGTGTGTCCACATTAGGATGAAGTTGTGGAACTGATTGTGAATAGAAATTGCTCATAACCAAAGTCAAGCTTGATAAGAGCTATCCAAAAGAGATGACGTTAGGCCAATAGAAGACTAGTTTACTACTTCGATTCTTTTTCTATTACTGTGACAAGCCTTCTCTAGCTTTAGCCTTCTTGATTCTTGCACCTTTTCACATTTTGAGATTGTTTCAAATAATTTCAATATGTCTAAGCTTTTCAATCATTTTCCAAATGGTAAGCATTCAACATAAACACAACATGATTAGTGGATTAACCATGATCCCAAGGAAACACAATGACTTGAAACAACAAAACCGGACAATTCCACGAGACATTCCAACATACCAATTCAAGCTAAGTAACATTAGGGCCATTGTATCACCAAAAAATACACTACTCATAATATGATGGTGATAATAGTAGTGATACCTTTCAAGTAGTGATCCATAGAACTAGTATTAGTAATCATGAACAATAGAAGAGCATAATGATCCTTCAGTCCCTTATATTTTGCAATGAAAATAATACTCTACGCACCTTAAAATCCAAAAGCACACTTGTTATTAAGAAAACAGAAATATGGTACTAATGACTTCCTAGAAACACTTATACTTATGCAAGCCCTTGTGATTACATGACCTTATTTCTATTTTTCTCACACACACACACACACGTGTACACACGTGTGTACACACGTGTGTACACGTGTGTGTGTGTGTGTGTGTGTGTGTGTACACGTGTGTGTGTGTGTGTGTGTGTGTGTGTGTGTGTCTCTCTCTCTCTCTCTCTCTCCTCTTCCCAGAAGAAAGTAAAAGATCAAGAAGAAAATCAACACCTTGAAGCCATGCCTTTTTTTTTCTTGTGTTTGGAAGAGATGTAGAAGAGAAGGTGTGTGCAAGAGAAGTAAGAAAAAGAAATGAACATGTATGAAAATGGAGGGAAGAAGTGAGCCTTGCTTGAAGATTTTATGCACACTTGCTCAAGTACTTTGAAGTTCTAGAAATGAGTCAAGGAAGGAAAATTTTGACAATAAGTACTTTTTCAAGTATCAAAAAATCCCTTGATCAATGCACATATCAACAACCATATTGATGCAAATCCATCAATAAGCATTTAGAAATTTAGCCACATGCCATTGGAAACTAGGGCCAGAATAATCTTCATTTGTTGAAGCATATGAAAACTTTCCTTCACAAATCTTCAAAATTGGATAAAATATAGAAGTAATTTGTTGGTGTAATCTATGCATGTCACTTTAGGGGGTATGTTTATCTCTCACAAGAAAACTTGGCATATCTCTTCATTAAGACTCTCACTTGTGAGAATTTGATTCTTTTTTGCAGAACATCTTACTCTTCTCACCATAAAGTGCCATATCAATGTGCTTTTTTACATCCTTACTCCAATGGGGTTTAGTAGCATATAATATGGATGTGATGTGTGAACACACTTAAGGCTACCCAAAATTTTATCAAGTTTTTTCTCTTGGGTTAATACAAACCTTTACCCTAGCCCCTTTTAGAGTTGTGTACTTACCTTTGGAATGGCTTATGTGAGCTTTCTCTTGCTCATTGATATCTCCTGCATCATTCCTTATGTTCGTGCTTTGTCCTCTTGCCATTGTTTCAAATATTCCTCTCTTTTACTACCTTGAGGGGAGCTTCCTCTTGCTCCTCCATAATTGTATATGCTCTTACTTTGCCCTCTTGCCATTGTTTCCAACTCAAATGAAAAAATCCCTTATAGAAATTACAAGGAAAGTGCAAGTTGAGCAAACTACTATGCAACATAAGCTATAATGCCGTAACCTATTGGTCATTACATGCAAAGATAATAACAATAGAGAAGATAGAAGTAATAGCCATATGCTAATACCAAAATTTGTTGATCCTACATACTATAGCTAGCCATTCTCATTATTTGGGTGTAACTTGTGTGGTTGATCTTGGGTTTAGTTAGATGTTTTGTTTGTAAAGTCAACTTTGTAATCCATTTTGTGCTTTATAGGTTAACATAAGGTCACACTAGTTACATACTTAAATGGATTGATAGTCATAAGGACAATCATTTCTAACTCCTTCATCTTTGTTTATCTTGGCGTTAAGAAAATGAAGATTCAAAAGCTTAAGTTGTATTACTAACCATGAGTGTTCTCCATCATCTTATTATTATGTTCTACCATAATTCCCAATCATCCTTCCACTTGTGATTAGCCATGAATTCCATCCATGATCACTATAATAAGTTAATAGCACTTTAGAATTCTTTGTGTGTCTATATTTGCATTGTATATGCTTGATTGATATGTTTTCTCTCACTTAAAAATGTCAATTTTGGTGAGATTTTCATACTTTAGAATGATTTGTTTCTATTTGATAAGTACACATTTAAATGTTAATAAGGATGATACTATCTACTCTACATGTGTAAGTAGCACCACAACTCACATTTATAAGGCCATTACAAACAAAAGGGGTTGTTTTATCAAGTTTGACATAGTCTAGGAGGAGTCCATGATGAGAGAACAAAGAATAATGGAGATGTCAAAACTAAGATTCACCCTCAATTCACCACCAAAACCATTCAATGAGGACCTACTTAAGAATTTAGGCTAGTCTATTTTGGAGTTTGATTGAGTTACTCCTTCTATACTCACTTTGCATGATTCATTATTCAACCATTATTTAGAGTAAACATGCAAATTGTAATTTGTGGTTGTAGGGAATGTAGCCCTTTTAGCATCTAAGTAAATGGCCTTTGGACTTAGTAAAGTCCACACACATGTAGGAACTTGCTATATATTGATTGTTATATGTGACACTTCTTTAACTTATCCTTAAAGTCTTTCTCACTATCCTCTGTGTTTTAACATGCAACTCATGGTAGCAAAGTGATCATATAATTTGTTACAACTAGAAACTTTGTGTCACATATAATTAATAGGATGAAAATTGGGATTGCCTCATGTGTGCATGTGCACTCTGCATGTGACTTTGTGCACAAACCTTGTGCTTGGTCATGTTAGTGGCTTTATATATTAGCCTCAATTAAAATCTCACTTTTTCCATCACTAATTAAGGACAAGGTTTGTGCTAACCAAGGTATTCTTGCAATGCAAATAGGATATATACACATGTTTAAGTTTACTTATTAACTTTGAAAAAAAAGGTTAGACAACACAAACCATGAATGAGTATGTCTATAATCCCCCAAGTATGGATCATAAGGTGCACTAAATTTTACTATATTTTTATGTACATGTGTGTGCATTTTAATTTTTGGATGTAGTTGGCTCCCATCATATACAAAAGGAGTTAGAATATATTGTGGATTGTGCATATGTCTACCTAAATGTGCTATATTGTTGATTGCATAATAAACTATAGTATATGAGCGAAGAGCTATTCTAGGAAGTGGCCATTAAGTCATGATTTTATGATTGGGCATTGTAAACCTTGAAAGTGGCTCAGCATGTCATTATGTGATCACCACTCTTGTAGCTTATTCTAGAATGGGTATTACAAGCTTAGAAATCAAACAAATTGTAACTACTTCCATTGAAGCTAAAGTATGAGTGCTTGTAATAAGTCACCCAAATGCTCATTTGGAGACTATGAGGATTATAAACATAGAAATGCAACAAATTGTAACTACTTCTATTGAAGCTAAAGTATGGGTGCTTATAATAAGTTACCCAAATGCTCATTTGGATATTAAAATTAGGCAATAATCTTATTTGCTACTTCTAAGCCATTATATGTGTGATATGTAGACATTAGGAGTCTTTATATATGCACATGAAAAGAGTTATTATCACCTTCATGCCAATTTTCAAGTAAAGCATTAGTAGTTGATATTAGCTAGGGAGATTAGAGCATTAAGATATCATATACATCTTAATGTCGATCATTTCTAACATGCAAAACTCATAGACAAAGATGCATTCAATAATTTATAAAATGAACACGTAAAACCTAGACTTACCACTTCAAATGTTACTAAATGGGGGCAAGTATGATTTTATCTTGCAAGAGTGGCCCTTCTTTTGGGCATTGTCTTTTTGCATGCACCTTTTTTGTTGTTTTATGTCGAAGTTTCTCTAAATGAACTCCATTAAAATTAACACACAAAAGATGCTAGCCCAAGGTTTAAAGGAAAATGAACTTAGGTAACATCTACCTTCTCCTATGATTATGGTATATTGCTAGTCACCCTTAATGCCATCTTATCTAAGAGGATTCTAAAGAAAGGTATAAAGGGGCAGAGTCTCAATTTTAAACACCCTCCTCTCATTTAAGAGTAGTTTGATTTGAACCTTGAAGACATTGAATGGATGCATGTGAATATGGAGTGATTGAAATGAGGATGGCTCACTTCATACATTCATAAAGAAACCAACTCATGTTGAGACTAGTGTGCTTGACACTAGTATTCCCCTTGTTAAAGCCAAAAAAAGGAGGAACTTAGGAAAGCCTAACTCCAACTCACTATTGATAAGTATAGAAAAGTGGAAAAATGCACTTGCATGTGCTTTGTTTCATCCCTAGGGCAAAATAGTTTTGAGATGTTTGGAAAGAGATCCCCTCTTCAAGATTCAACTTATAGCTATGGAAATTGTTGGCTAGAAATTTCCTACTAAGGATAAGGTATCCAAGTTTAAGGATGTATCTCTCTTGGTGTTTTTTTTCCCCTAGTACAAGGAAGAAGACCCTCTACACCTTTTTGAAGCTTGCCCTAAGGGTAGGCCTCTATGGACAAAAGTATCTGATACCATGGGCAAAGTAGGCTTGCACACCTTGTTTAGCATTACGCAATGCTTGGGGTTAGAGGCAATTGCGGGTCCTTGAGCCATGTTCTCTTAGAGAATCACAAGTGTATTCAAATGGTTGGGCGTGCATTAACACAATACATTTACACATTGCATCCATGTATTGATTGTCCCCCTCTCACTCCCATAAAGAGAATTGTTCATCACTAGTTTAGTGCTCCCCTCTCTTCTCTTCATGCATTAATGGTCTCTCTCTTTCCTTTCCTTGTTTTAGGGCTTGATGCCTTCTCTTTGACTCTCTTTCCTTTCCTCATTTTAGGTGTTGATGCCTTCTCTCTAACTCTCTTTTAAGTCATATCATTACATGCAGAGTTTGATGTTTGTTGCACATGAAGTGTGCTATTTGTTAGGTGCAAAGTGAGCGAGGCATAGCCTTGCAAGCTTCACAATGATGCCAACCACGTGAAGAGCGGTGCTATTATTATTTTATGTTGGAATAATGATTAAATAGGATTCCTAAACTACTCTAAAATTTGATCAAATTCACAATGTGCACTCCAATTCAGCTAAGGTTCCCAAAATGTCCCTCAAGGTTTCTAGAAATTCCTAAGATGCCTCTCATGATTTTCTTTAGATTTCTCAATACATTGTGCTTGACAAATTATAATGAAGTTGTTCTAGCCATAGTTTCACTGGGGAAATCTTTTTCATCCCAAAAATGGTTTCTAAAACACCTTTTGGATCACACGAGGGGGTTTTCATAACCCCTTATGAAAAGATAATTAACGAAAGGCCTAGTGTCTTTTTCCATATCTAGGTGTGTATGTCAACTGAAA
>NC_141157.1:41573472-41585972 GCF_053477565.2 Lygodium microphyllum | reverse complement strand
CATAGACACATCCCAGGACTACACCCTCTTGACGCCGCACATAAGAGGGTTCACCACTGGGTATAGGGAATCACACGTAGTGTGGAAACAAGGCAGGGCTTTGAGTCACTACTACTCCCTATATAGGTGCATTCGGTAGCAATGGCATGGTATAGCTACAAAGCCCTTACACTCACCTCCGCTCTTACTGGATTGCTGTCCTTAGCAATCTAAGGGTAGCATTTGTTATTTGACTCATCCGGGGTCTTAACACAACTTTTCCTAGCAAGCTGGTCAGTGTCTATATAGGTGCATTCGGTAGCAACGGCATGGTATAGCTACAAAGTCCTTACACTCACCCCCGCTTACTTAGATTGTTGTCCTTAGCAATCTAAGGGTAGCATTTGTTATTTGACTCATCCGGGGCCTTAACACAGCTTTTCCTAGCAAGCTGGTCAGTGTCAACCGGTCTAAGGGGACCAGGGGTCTTAACACAGTCTATACTATCAGACTGGCCAATGTTTGCCGCACTAGGACTTGGGGGTCTTAACACAGTTTTTTCTAGCAAGCTGGTCAGTGTCTGCCCATCTAGACTGGACTATTGGGGCTTTGTTTTTGGAGTTATTGATGATTGTTACCATGCGGGTCCACCCTCGACTCAATTACATTTGAGGAGTGGAGGCGCGTTGGGGTCTATGATTGAGAACCGCGTTATTTTGGTTTTCTGGAGAGGCTCAAGGTTCGTTGGAAGGGGCAGGGGGGTTCTCCTCGAGCCAAAGGGCGAAGGCATCTTTTCCGCGTTCGCGGGCCTCCACTTCTGAGATCCAAGTGGCCTCCTTGAGTGGACGTCCACGCCACTTGGTGAGGTATTCGGGGAAGCCTCTTTGTTCCCGGCGTCGAAGGAATGCTTCTACTTCGAAGGGACTGTTGGAATGGAGCATTGGTACGCGTCGTCCCCATTGGTTGTCTGGATAGAACCTGTGCAGAAGATGAGCGTGAAATGCATTATGAACACAAACACTATCTGGCAGGTCCAGTTTGTAGGTGACTTCATTCAGCACTTGAGTGATTTGGTAGGGTCCATAGTAGCGGTGATTGAACTTGGGAGTCATGTTTTTGGGAAGTGACATATTCTTAGAGCTGACTAGGACCATGTCTCCTTTGGCAAATAGTACAACCTTCCTCTTCTTGTTGGCTAGCTCGGTCATGGTGATCTTGCTCTGCTCGAGGCTTTGCTTAGCTCCTGCATTTCGGTCTCTCCATTTCTTCAGGAACTCTTCTGCATCTTGATCTTCCGCTTTGGCTGCTCCGGATGCTAAGGCCAGTGGTGTAATGACTTCTTTTCCTATGGCTAACTCAAAGGGAGTGTACCCCATTGCCAAGTGGATGGAGCTATTATAGTGGAATTCCAAGACATCAAGGTACAAGGCCCAATCTTTCTGTTCCACTCGGGCATAGCTCCATAGATAGTCTTCGATGCCTTGGTTGACTCGTTCTGTCTGTCCATCTGTCTCCGGGTGGAAGGATGATGAGAATCTCAATTGTGTTTCCAGGGTCTTGAAAAGTTCCTTCCACATGTCGCTCATGAATCTTCCATCTCTATTTGATACTATGGCCAGTGGTAAGCCATGAAGTTTGAATACATGTGTGAAGAAGAGGCGTGCTACCTTCTTGGCATTTAGTGGTGGTTTGGTTGGGATGAAGTGGGCCTGTTTGGAGAAATAGTCCACCACTACAAAGATGATTGTGTACCCATGGGACTCGGGTAGTTCCACAATGAAATCCATGCTGATGACATCCCATGGGCAGTTGGGTACCGGTAATGGTTGTAGTAGTCATGCTGGTCTTGATCGTGGTGCTTTGTCCAGTTGGCAAGTGGGGCAAGTTTTGATGTAGTCTATTACTTCTTCCTTCATATTTGGCCAAAAGAACTGCTTCCTAAGGGCCTCCAAGGTTTTGCTTTGCCCTTTGTGGCCTCCAATTTTGCCATCATGTATCTCATGCAAGATGAGTTTCTTCAACTCCAAATTGTTGGGGATATACAATCTCTTGCCTAAAAATAGGATATCCTCCTCTAAGGTGTACATTCCATGTGGGGTCTTCTCTGCTTCCACATCTCTGATTATCTTGTGCATTTCTTAGTCTTGCTCTAGGGCCTCTTTGACTAGTTCTATGAAGTTGCTGCTGACCACACTAACAGCTTTCACGTCAGCTTTTCGGCTCAAGGCATATGCTATCTTGTTATTGGAGCCAGGCTTGTGCTTAATCTCCAGATCGAATTCTGCTAGGAAGTCTAGCCAGCTGGCTTGCTTTGCCGATAACTTGGGTTGAGATTGGAAGTATTTGAGGGAGATATTGTTGGTGAAGACTATTGTATGCTTGTCTTGAACATAGTGCTTCCATTTTCTGAGGCAGTGGATGACTACCAACATTTCCTTCTCATGTGTGCTCCACCTTGTTTCAGCATCGGTAAATTTCTTGGACTCATAAGCAATGGGGTGACCTTCACAAGTACACCTCCTATGCTGTAGTCAGATGCATCTGTAGAAATTTCAAAGGGTTTGGTGAGATTCGGCACCCTTAGGACGGGAGTTTGGCTCATGCACTTCTTCATCTGCTCAAAGGCTTCCTGTTGCGCACGTTCCCCCATGTAAAAGAGTGATCTTCTTTGGTGAGGTGGGAGAGGGGGGTAGTGATGAGGCTGTAATCTTTGATGAATCTCCGAAAAAATACTATGAAGTTGAGGAACTCCCGCACTTCTCTTATAGTTTTCAGTACATGCCATCTTTGGACAGCTTCCACTTTCTTAGGATCCACTTTGATTCCATCTGCTCCCACAATAAATCCTAAGAACTCCAACTCTTTCACTGCGAACTCACATTTTTCAGGCTTGGCATATAACTGATGCTCCCGCAGTTTCTCAAAAACTCAGCGTAAGTGTTGCTTGTGCTTTTCTAAGGTTTTGCTGTAGACTAGGAGGTCATCTATGTAGATAATGACAAAGATATCTATCTCTGGTCTAAAGACTCCATCCATGAGGCCACAAAATGTGCCTGGCCCATTGCTTAGGCCGAATCCTAATACTAACCACTCAAAACTACCATATCGGGTGCAAAAGGCTGTTTTTGGGATATCTTCTTCGGCTATGCGGATTTGGTGGTATCGTGATCCGAGATCAATATGGCTAAAGTACTTGGCCCTGTGCAATCTATTTAAGAGGCCTTCCACTAGGGGCATGGGGTATTTGTTTTTTATGGTGATTTTGTTAAGGGCCCTATAATCTACACAGAGTCTAAGTCCCCCATCCTTCTTCTTTACAAATAACACTGGGGCACCAAAGGGGGATTTGCTAGGGTGAATGAACCCTTGTTCTTCTAGTTCATGTAGTTGCTTCTTCAATTCCATGAGCTTGGTGTGGTTCATGCGATAGGGAGCTCGAGCCGGTGGAGTAGACCCTGGGATCAACTCAATCTTGTGATCCACATCTCGCCTGGGTGGTAGACCCTTGGGTAGCTCAGCTGGCATTACATCTTTGAATTCTTCAAGTATTTCTGCCACTTCTGTGTTCCTGCTTTGTTGTCTGAATTTTTTGCCATCTTGTTCTTCTTCAATTGGTCGGATCATACACAAGTATACCATATCTTCTTGTTTGACTGATTTTTTGACCTGCTTGGCACTGCATGTCATGATATGTGGCTTGATAACGGTCCCTTGGACCGGTGCATTTTGGGTTTGGCCCTTTGGTTGGGTTGTAGTTGGCTTCACTGTTTGGCATGATACTCTTGGCTTATTCTCCTTCATTTGCACCTTGATTGGGGTCTTGCCAGGTAGTTGCATTCTTTCACATGGTACTCTGACGCCTTCTCCTTGCATATCTAGCATCATTTCATTTACACCATTATTGAACATTGCAATGACATACATGTCATAGAATTCCAAGCCCAATATCACTTCAAAATCATCCATGGGGATTACTAAGAAGTTGAGTTTTGCTTTCCACTTGTCGGCTTCTACTTGGACTGCAAAGACTTGTTTCACTTCCTTGGTTTTTCCTTGTGCAAATGTTACTGTTAATCCTTTTGGGGCCTTCGATAATTTTAATCCATGTTTTGCTGCACACCGTGGTGTCATGAAGTTGTGTGTTGCCCCTGTGTCCACCATGATGGGTTGGTTTCCTTTGCCCACTTGGCCTTTGATGTATAGATGGTGAACTGCTGTTACTCTAGCTGCCATGCATTGGGGTCGGGCGCTAACTGTCCCTACCCTTGGGTGGTCCATGCTCTCCTCACTTCCATTTGGTATTTCTTGGATGCGCGGTGGTTGTGGTTATTCTCCTCCATATGCGCTAGTCGCATTCACCCTTGATCCACTTGATGAAGCTATATCTTCTATCGGGCATTTGTTTTGGTAGAGTGGGTCCCCCGCATCTAAAGCATCTGATCCCAACGGATGGGACTGGGGGTCTCCACCATGATGTATTTGATCCTGCGGGCCCATACGATGTGCTAGGGGTTGGCTTGTAGTGATTGTTTTCCCATCTTCTTACTGCTCCTCTTGGTACTAAAGCGGTTTGTGACACGGCCATGGTGGTGGTGGTGTTTTGGCTCCTTGTATATGTGAATGCCCCTCTAGGGGCATTGGGCCTTTGGTTCCATGAGTTGTTGTTGTTGAAGTTGTTGTTGAACCTGCTTTGGTTCCCCTATGCTGTTCTTCTACCTTCCAGGTCCACTAGTCTTTCGGCCATTCTCATGGCTTCTACAAAGCTTGTTGGCTCCTGTCTCTCCACATCTCTTCTAGCCCATTCTTGCATCCCAAACAAAAATCCATGTAATTTAGTGTCTGTATCCATGTTTGGTAGCTGCAGCATAATCTACCTATATTTGCTGACATATTCTTTCATCTTCCCTTGTTTTTGCTTGAGGTTCCTCCATTCATCTCTCACTTTGAATTTTTTCCATCTTTGGAATGAAGTAGTCCTTCAACTCTTCCTGAAGTTCTTCCCATGAAAAGATGGTGTGGCCCTGCTCTTGCTCCAACAGGTACCAACTGCCAGCGTCCTTCTCCAAGTAAATGGCTGCCACCTCTGCCTTCCTGTCTTTAGTTATTCGTGAATACTTCAAGTACCTGTCCACCTCAGCGATCCATTTCTTCAGAACCAGCCCATCTCTCTCTCCCTTGTACTTGGCTTGTTGGGGCATCTTGAATTTTCCATAGTTGTCTTCTGAATTGTCACTATCTTCCTCCTCTTTACGGTGGCGCTTCTTCTCCTTCTTCTTGTCTTTCTTTTTAATTCCTGCTTCTACTATTTTCTCCTTCTCTTTCCTTGTATCTTGCGCCCTCCTAGATGTCTCCTCTCTACCCATTCTATCCATCTCCTCTTGCTATCTGTGTCTTCTCTCCTTTTCTTGCTGTTGTATCACCCATTCTCTATAGCCCTGCTCCACTTCTAGTTTTTTCTTCCTTTCCTCCTCCTCTTCCTTCATCTACATGTTCCTCCATATTGACTCCATCATGCCTGACATGCCGTCTAATTACCTTTCCAATCCGGCCACCTTCTCCTCTTGGGCCACTCTCCATTCTTGCCCTCCACTCTTCTTCCTCTTCTCCATTGTTGGGAGGGTGACATTCTCCCTTTCTTCCTCCATGTGGTTGGTGGTGGTGTCGGTGCAGGGAAGCCGCGTCACGTCTTCGGATGGTGGGGTGTTGGGGTTGGGGTGTCACGCCGGGGGCTGACGTGTCGAGGGGCGTTGCGACGTGGGGCAACGCGACGTGGGGCGTCGCACTGTGGGTCATTACGACTTTGATCTCTTCGAGGCACTGGATCTTCTCTCTTGCTTTCGTGAGCACTCCTTCACTCCGAGCAAGAGTCGTTTCAATACCAAGTGTGATAAACCTGAACTTGTTATGCACTCAATACGGCACAGAAAGGTAACACGATATATGAGCTCAAGGTATACTCTTGTATTATTCAATCCAAAAAGCGGGACAACATAGACACATCCCAAGACTACACCCTCATGATGCCACACATAAGAGGGTTCACCACTGGGTATAGGGAATCACACGTAGTGTGGAAACAAGGCAGGGCTTTGAGTCACTACTACTCCCTATATAGGTGCATTCGGTAGCAATGGCATGGTATAGCTATAAAGCCCTTACTCCCCCTCGCCCTCCCCCTCCCTGCCTCCCCTCCCCCCCTGTGATAAACCTGCACTCGTTACGCACTCAACACGGCATAGATTGGTAACACGATATGAGCTCAAGGTAAAGTCTTGTATTATTCAATCCAAAAGCGGGACAACATAGACACATCCCAGGACTACACCCTCGTGACGCCGCACATAAGAGGGTTCACCACTGGGCATAGGGAATCACACGTAGAGTGGAAACAAGGCAGGGCTTTGAGTCACTACTACTCCCTATATAGGTGCAATCGGTAGCAACGGCATGGTATAGCTACAAAGTCCTTACACTCACCCCCGCTTACTGGATTGCTGACCTCAGCAATCTAAGGTTAGCATTTTGTTATTTGACTCATCCGGTGTCTTAACGCAGTTTTTCCTAGCAAGGTGGTCAGTGTCTGCTGGTCTAAAGGGACCGCGGGGTCTTAACACAGTCTATACTATCAGACTGGCCAGTGTTTGCCGCACAGTCTATACTATCAGACTGGCCAGTGTTTGCCGCACTAAGACATTGGGGCTTTTTGTGATGATTGCTACCATGCGAGTCCACCCTCGACTCGATTACATTTGAGGAGTGGAGGCACATTTGAGATCTATGATTGAGAACCGCATTATTTGTTGGAGTGTTGGGGCGGCTCAAGGGTCGGTAGAAGGAGCAGGGGGGTTCTCCTCGAGCCAAAGGGCAAAGGCATCCTTTCCGCGTTCACGGGCCTCTGCTTCTGAGATCCAAGTGGCCTCCTTGAGTGGACGCCCGCGCCACTTGGTGAGGTATTCGGGGAAGCCTCTTTGTTCCTGGCGTCGGAGGAATGCTTCTACTTCGAAGGGACCATTGGAATGGAGCATTGGTACGCGCCGTCCCCATTGGTTGTCGGGATAGAACCTGCGCAGAAGACGAGCATGAAATGCATTATGAACACAAACACTGTCTGGCAGGTCCAGCTTGTAAGTGACTTCGTTCAGCACTTGAGTGATTCGGTAGGGTCCATAGTAGCGGTGATTGAATTTTGGGGTCATGTTTTTGGGAAGTGACATATTCTTAGAGCTCACTAGGACCATGTCTCCTTTGGCGAATAGTACAGCCTTTCTCTTCTTGTTTGCTTGCTCTGTCATTGTTATCTTACTCCGCTCGAGACTTTGCTTAGCTGCTGCATTGCGATCTCTCCATTTCTTCAAGAATTCTTCTGCATCTTGATCCTCTGCTTTGGCCGCTCCGGATGCTAAGGCCAGTGGTGTGATGACTTCTTTTCCTGTGGCTAACTCAAAGGGAGTGTACCCTGTAGCCGAGTGGATGGAGCTATTATAGTGAAATTCCAAGACATCAAGGTACAAGAACCAATCTTTCTAATCCACTCTAGCATAGCTGCGGAGGTAATCTTCGATGCCTTGGTTGACTCGTTCTGTCTGTCCATCTGTCTCCGGGTGGAAGGATGATGAGAATCTCAGTTGGGTTTCCAGAGTCTTGAAGAGTTCCTTCCACATGTCGCTCATGAATCTTCCATCTCTATCTGATACAATGGCCAGTGGTAAGCCATGCAATTTGAATACATGTGTGAAAAAGAGGCGTGCTACCTCCTTGGCATTCAGTGGTGGTTTGGCCGGGATGAAGTGGGCCTGTTTGGAAAAATAGTCCACCATTACAAAGATGATTGTGTACCCATGGGACTCCGGTAGTTCCACAATGAAGTCCATGCTGATGACATCCCATGGGTGGTTGGGTACTGGTAATGGTTGTAGTAGTCCGGTTGGTCTTGATCTGGGTGCTTTGACCATTTGGCAAGTGGGGCAAGTTTTGATGTAGTCTATCACTTCTTCCTTCATGTTCGGCCAAAAGAACTGCTTCCTAAGGGTCTCCAAGGTTTTGCTTTGCCCTTTGTGGCCTCCAATCTTGCCGACATGTATCTCATGTAGGATGAGTTTCTTTAATTCCACATTGTTGGGGATATACAATATTTTGCCTAAAAATAGGATACCCTATTCTAAAGTGTACATTCCATGGGGGGTCTTCTATGCTTCCACAGCTTTGATTATCTTGTGCATGTCTTGATCTTGTTCTAGGGCCTCTTTGACAAGTTCTATAAAGTTGCTGCTGACAACACTGACAACTTTCAGGTCAGCTTTCCGGCTGAAGGCATATGCTATTTTGTTAGTAGAGCCGGGCTTGTGCTTAATTTCCAGGTCAAATTCGGATAGGAAGTCTAGCCATCGGGCTTGCTTTGCTGATAACTTGGGTTGGGATTGGAAGTATTTGAGGGAGATATTGTCGGTGAAGACTATTGTGTGCTTGTCTTGAACATAGTGCTTCCATTTTCTAAGGTAGTGGATGACTGCCAACATTTCCTTCTCATGTGTGCTCCACCTTGTTTCAACATCAGTAAATTTCTTTGACTCATACGCAATGGGGTGCCCCTCTTGGACCAGTACACCCCCTATGCCATAGTCAGATGCATCCGTAGAGATTTCAAAGGGTTTGGTGAAGTTCGGCACCCTTAGGACGGGAGTTTGGCTCATGCACTTCTTCATCTGCTCAAAGGCTTCCTGTTGCACGTTCCCCCATGTAAATGAGTGGTCTTCTTTGGTGAGGTGGGAGAGGGGGGCAGTGATGAGGCTGTAATCTTTGATGAATCTTCGACAAAATACTGTGAAGCCTAGGAACTCCCGCACTTCTCTTACAGTTTTCAGTACAGGCCATTTTTTGACAGCTTCCACTTTCTTAGGGTCCACTTTGATTCCATCTGCTCCTACAATAAAGCCTAGGAACTCCAATTCTTTCACTGCAAATTCACATTTTTCCGGCTTTGCGTATAACTGATGTTGCCGCAGTTTCTCAAAAACTTGGCATAAGTGTTGCTTATGCTCTTCTAAGGTCTTGCTGTAGACTAGGAGGTCATCTATGTAGATAATGACAAAGATATCTATCTCCGGTCTAAAAATTCCATCCATGAGGCCACAAAATGTGCCTGGCCCATTGCTTAGGCCGAACCCTAATACTAACCACTCAAAACTACCATATCGGGTGCGGAAGGCTGTTTTTGGGATATCTTCTTCGGCTATGGAGATTTGGTGGTATCCTGATCTAAGGTCAATTCGACTGAAGTGCTTGGCCCCATGCAGTCTATCTAAGAGGTCTTCCACTAGGGGCATAGGGTATTTGTTCTTTATGGTGATTTTGTTAAGAGCCCTATAATCTACATAGAGTCTAAGTCCCCCATCCTTCTTCTTTACAAACAACACTGGAGCACCAAAGGGGGATTTGCTAGGGCGGATAAATCCTTGTTCTTCTAGTTCATGTAGTTGCTTCTTCAATTCCATGAGCTCAGTGTGGTTCATGCGATAGGGAGCTCGGGTCGGTGGAGAAGACCCTGGAATCAACTCAATCTTGTGATCCACATCTCGTCTGGGTGGTAGACCCTTGGGTAGTTCGGCTGGCATTACATCTTTGAATTCTTCGAGTATTTCTGCCACTTCTGTGTTCCTCTTCTGTTGTTTTGGTTTCTTGCCATCTTCTTCTTCTTCTATTGGTCGGATCATACATAGATAGACCATATCTCCTTGTTTGACTGATTTCTCAACTTGCTTTGCACTGCATGTCATGATACGTGGCCTGATGACGGTCCCTTGGACCGGTGCTTTTTGGGTCTGGCCCTTTGGTTGGTTTGCAGCTGGTTTTACTGTTTGGCATGATACTCCTGGCTTGTTCTCCTTCATTTGCACCTTGATTGGGGTCCTACCAGGTAGCTGCATTCTTTCGCATGGTACTCTGACGCCTTCTCCTTGCATATCTAGCATCATTTCATTCACACCCTTACCAAACATTGCAATGACATACTTGTCATAGAATTCTAAGCCTAATATCACTTCAAAATCATCCATGGGGATTACTAAGAAGTTGAGTTTTGCTTTCCACTTGTCGGCTTCTACTTGGACTGCAAAGACTTGTTTTACTTCCTTGGCTTCTCCTTGTGCGAATGCTACTGTTAATCCTTCTCGGGCTTTGGATAGTTTCAATCCATGCTTTGCTGCACACTGTGGTGTCATGAAGTTGTGGGTTGCTCCTGTGTCCACCATGATAGGTTGGTTTCCTTCGCCCACTCGACCTTTGATGTATAGATGGTGGACTGCCGCTACTCTGGCTGCCATGCATTGGGGTCGGGCACTAACTGTCCCTACCCTTGGGTGGTCCATGCTCTCTTCACTCCCATTTGGAATTTCCTGGATACGCAGTGGTTGTGGTTCTTCTCCTCCATATGCACAAGCTGCATTCACCCTTGATCCACTCGATGAAGCTATGTCTTCTATTGGGCATCGGTTTTGGTAGTGTGGACCCCCGCATTTGAAGCATCTGATGCCAGTGGAAGGGCCTGGGGGTCTCCACCATGATGTGTTTGATCCTGCGGGCCCATATGATGTGCTAGGGGTTGGCCTGTAGTGATTGTTTCCCCATCTCCCTGCTGCTCCTCTTGGTACTAATGCGGTTTGGGATACGGCCGTGGTGTTAGTGGTGTTTTGACTCCTTGTATCTGTGAATGCCCCTCTAGGAGCATTGGGCCTTTGGTTCCAGGAGTTGCTGTTGTTGAAGGTGTTGTTGAAGTTGTTGTTGAACCTGTTTTGATTCCCTTGTGCTGTTCTTCTGCCTTCTAGGTCCACCAGTTGTTCGGCCATTCTCATGGCTTCTGCTAAGCTTGTTGGCTCCTGTCTCTCCACATCTCTTCTAGCCCATTCTTGCATTCCAAACAAAAATCCATGTAGCTTAGTGTCGGTATCCATGTTTGGTAGCTGCAGCATGATTTGCCTATATTTGCTGACATATTCTTTCATCTTTCCCTGTGCTTGCTTGAGGTTCCTCCATTCATCTCTCACTTTGAATTTCTCTAGCTTTGGAATAAAGTAGTCCTTCAGCTCTTCCTGGAGTTCTTCCCATGAACAGATTGTGTGGCCCTGCTCCTGTTCTAACAGGTACCAACTAGCAGCGTCCTCCTCCAAGTAAATGGCTGCCACTTCCGCCTTCGTGTCTTCGGTGATTCTTGAATATTTTAAGTACCTATCCACCTCTGCGATCCATTTCTTCAGAACCAACCCATCTCTCTCCCCCTTGTACTTGGCGGGTTGGGGCATCTTGAATTTTCCATAATCATCTTTTGAACTATTGCTATCTTCCTCTTCTTTGCGATGGTGTTTCTTCTCCTTCTTCTTGTCTTTCTTTTTGCTTCCTAATTCTACTACTTTCTCCTTCTCCTTCCTTGTATCTTGCGCCCTCCTAGATGACTCCTCTCTACCCGTTCTATCCATCTCCTCTTGCATTCGGTGTCTCCTCTCCTCTTCTTGTTGTTGACTCACCCATTCTCTATAGCCCTGCTCTACTTCTAGTTTTTTCCTCCTTTCTTCCTCTTCCTCTTTCATCTGCATGTTCCTCCATATTGCATGCCTGACATACCATCTAATTGTCTTTCTAGTCCGGCCACCTTCTCCTCTTGGGCCACTCTCCATTCTTGTCCCCTACTCTTCTTCCTCTCCTCCAATGTCGGGAGGGTGATATTCTCCTTTTCTTCCTCCATGTGGTTGGTGGTGGTGTCGACGCGGGGAAGCCGCGATTCGCCTGTGGTGGTGTGGGTCGTGCCGCGGGGAAGCCGTGTCACGTCTTCAGACGGTGGGATGTCGAGGTTGGGGCGTCACGCCGGGGCGATGCGTCGGGGGGGCGACGCGACGTGGGGCGACACGATGTGGGGCGTCGCGCTGTGGGTCGTTACGACTTCGATCTCTTCGGGGCACTGGATCTTTCCTCCTGCTTCCGTGAGCACTCCTTCACTCCGAGCAAGAGTTGCTCTGATACCAAGTGTGATAAACCTGCACTCGTTACGCACTCAACACGGCACAGAAAGGTAACATGATATGAGCTCAAGGTATACTCTTGTATTATTCAATCCAAAAGCGGGACAACATAGACACATCCCAAGACTACACCCTCGTGACGCCGCACATAAGAGGGTTCACCACTGGGCATAGGGTATCACTCGTAGAGTGGAAACAAGGCAGGGCTTTGAGTCACTACTACTCCCTATATAGGTGCAATCGGTAGCAACGGCATGGTATAGCTACAAAGCCCTTACCCACCCCCACCCCCACCCCCCCTCCCCCCCAAATTTTTTAAATTAAAACCCCTTTCCTCTTTCTCACTTATAGGATCTCTCTCGTTGTTTTTCCCCTCCCCCCCTCTCTCTCTCTCATGTGTAGGGCCTAGGTTCTCTCTCTCTCTCTCTCTCTCTCTCTCCTTTAATCAAATCAAACTTCTTTTTAAATCAAAAGTTTCTTTATCTCTTTCTCTCTCTCTCTCTCTTAGATTAA